>NC_045575.1:0-5000 GCF_009819795.1 Aythya fuligula | reverse complement strand
GGCCGCGCATGCGCCGTGACGCCCGCGGGCGCCCTCTGCCGCCACCTGCTGGTGGAGAACGAGTACTGCAGGCGGCCGGGGTGTACGCATGCGCGGTGGGGTCCGGTGGCGCCCTCTGCCGCCACCTGCTGGTGTTATTCGGGTACTGCAGGCGGCCGGGGGCCGCGCATGCGCGGTAACGCCCGTGTGAGCCCTCTGCCGCCACCTGCAGATGGGAAAGGGGTACTGCAGGCGGCCGGAGGGCGCGCATGCGCGGTGACGCCCGCGGGCGCCCTCTGCCGCCACCTGCTGGTTTTAATCGGGTATTGCAGGCGCCCGGGGACCGCGCATGCGCTGTGACGCCCGCGGGCGCCCTCTGCCGCCACCTGCTGGTGGAGAACGAATACTGCAGTCGGCCGTGGGGCCGTGCATGCGCGTTGCTTATTACGTCGTTGTTTTTTTTGATGTGTAATTTCCTACGCTCCTAGATTTTTCTTCATATGTAAATCACACAGAATCACAGATCTTCTAGGTTGGAAGAGACCTCAAGATCATTGAGTCCAACCTCTGACCTAACACTAAAGTTTGAGCTAATTCCCGTGGAAAATATTTCATTTACTTTCTTGGTTGTATTGTCCTTTCTATGTTCAAAGCTGAGGCATAAATACAGTAAATTTTGCTTCTAGAAACACCCCAGTTCTCTTGTCTGCACTCTGCATGCTGTTAACTAGGGATAGGCACAAAAACAAACAAATAAATAAATAAATAAAAGAACACAGCTGCTGCTGCTCCTGCTCTCTTTCTTGTGGTTTGCCCCCTCCCCTTTCCCAGGTGATTGGGTTTGGGTGCTGGGCGGGGCCAAATGGTATAGGAGCCCCAGGCACGGCATCAGAGAGCTCCTTCTGCCCGGGCTGCTCTTTGGGGTCAGTGCTTTGTTGATGCTTCTGTTAGCTACATGCAGGGTTCTTTTGGTGGGTCAGGGTCTGGTACGATCTTTTAGAGGAAACCGATCTAGTAGTATGTGCATTTATTGCTTAAAGCTCTTTGTAGGTGATTAATTGTTATAGCACATTTATGGATAGGATGTCAATGTTATTTTGTGCGTTTGCTTTGTTGTTCTAGGTCCCTCGTGATTTTTGCAGGGTTACAGGGCAGATGCCACCAGATCTACCCCTTTTGTTGTTTTTGTTTTGTTTGATTTTTTTTTCTTGATTTTTCTTTTTCTTTTTTGGAAGGGGGTTTGGGATTTGAGCGTCCTATTTTTTGGGGTTTGGGATTTGAGCATCTCAATTTTGCGGGTTTGGGATTTGAGCGTCTTAATTTATTGGGTTAGGGGTTTTAGGCATAGGACTTCAAGGGTTTAGTGTGGTAAACAGTTTGGGTTAGGTCTGTAGGGGTTTCGAGGATGTTTAGGGATAGGGCTTGAGGCTTTTTTGTGTAAGGGCGGGAAGGGCTAGGGTTACAGTGAGTGCTGTTAAATGTAGTTCTCGAAAACTCGGCCTCTGATTGGCCGTGCTGGCTGTCCAGGGAATTCTGGTAGGTGTAGTTTTCCGGCACCAGGCTTCCGGTAGGCCGTGTTGACTGCCCGAAGCATGCCGGGAGATGTAGTTCTGGGACTCCGAACTTCCGGGAGGCCGTGTTGTGTGCCCGGAGCATGCCGGGAAATGTAGTTCTGGGACTCCGGACCTCCGGGAGGCCATGTTGAGCGCCCAGAGCATGCCTGGAAATGAAGTTCTCGGGAACCAGGGTTGGGGTTAGGGACTAGGGCTGGGGCTAGGGTTAGAGTTTAGGGTGCGGGTTGGGGTTAGGGTTAGGGCTAGTGAATGCTGGTTCTCTGTGTTTGCAGATGACGGTGAGCGTGTTTAAACTAATTCCAGTTGAAGAAGTTTCAGTTACTTGCTTGGTGCCGTTATCAGTTCAACATTAAAAGCTGCAGCAAAAGCAAAAGGGGATTTTTGCTTCTAGAAACACCACAGGTCTCTTGTCTGCTCTCTGAATGTTTTTGAGATAAAACAGATTTTAAAAAACAAAGGAAAGGAAAACAAAGGAAAACAAAACAAAACACAGCTGCTCCTTTTGTTCTCTTCCTACTTTCATGTGCTTTGCCCCTCCCCTTTCCCAGGTGATTGGGTTTGGGTGCTGGGCGGGGCTAAATGCTATATGAGCCCCAGGCATGCCATCAGAGAGCTCCTTCTGCCTGGGCTGCTCTTTGGGGGCAGTGCTTTGTTTTTCCTTCTGTCCGTTGCAGGGTTGTTTAGGCAGGCTGGAGTCTATGGATTTCTGGATTTTAAGTGCTTAGAATTCACTTAGGAGAGGGATGTTTAGTAGGGGCTGCTGGCTCAGTTTGGGGCGCGGTTGTCACTGCAGTTATTTTCCTACAGCAAATAGAGTAAAATTCCAGTTTGCCTTTTAGAGGTGCTATAAGTGGGTAAAGAGAACAGATGGAAGCGTGTGCCACGTGGGGTAGGCAAGCGGCTGAGGTACAGGAGGGGATGAGAGTATGCGATTTTTTTTCTGGGGATGAAATGGACTCAATTTTGTTGGTGTATAATCTGTTCTGCTCCTAGATTTTTCTTTCGATGTGAAGAAAAGTTTGAACTAATTCCAGTTAAGAAAGTTCCAGTTACTTGCTGGGTCGTATTGTCCTTTTAATATTCAAAGCTACAGCAAAAGCGTGGGGATTGTTGCTTCTAGAAACACCCCAGTTTTCTTGTCTGCACTCTGCATGCCGTTGAGCTAAAGCAGACTAAAAAATAAATAAATACAGGAAACACACACAAAAAAAACAACAATAACAAAAACAACAACAACAAAAAAACACCATTGCGTGATGTGTTGTGAATGCAACGATCATTTAATCCCTTTGTTTTCCCAGGTGGTGTGGATGATACTGGTTGCACTGTTGGAGCTTGGATTTGGAGAGGAACAGGTGAGCATAGTTGTATGTTGCATCAGCAGTAGTCAGCATTGTGGAGAAGGTGGGCATCATGACCGGCATGCTAGTGAATGCTGGTACTCTGTTTTTGCAGCTGATGATGAGCCTGGCAATTGCCTAAGATGACGACCAGTGCCTGTGCATTTCTTGAGGCGGAGGGAATTTACCATGCAGCAACCTGAGAGCTAAGTTGGGGGGCACCTGGTATTTGCATATCTGGGGTGGCTAATGGGAGCTGGGAGCCAGAGCAGCATGGAGCCAGCTGGCTGAAAATACTTGGTGCCACTGCGAGGGTGGTTCAGGCTGGGTCACGTTCAGGCTGCTTGTGGCCGGGTCACCAGGCTAATAGAAGCAGCGGGATTATTTTGTAGCGTGAGTGCGTGCGCCAGGCAGGACAGTTTCCTTCTGTTTGTCTGTCCTGTAGTGTTGCTTCTGCAATGTCTGTTCCGTGCTTCTCGGGTCTTGATATCCTTCTAGCTTTTTACACTGGACTGACCAGACAGGCGACTTGGTAGCGGTGCTGAAGGGCCTCAGTGCTTGTTTTGTCATCGTGGCTCTGATCCGAGCACTTCTTGTCTTGCAGTCGCTGCTTGAAGTGCAGTTCTGTTTCAGGTCTCGTGCATCATATTCGGTTTGAGATCACGTCTGTTTCCATCCTCGCTCTTGTGGAAGTCATCTGGGCCGCATCAGGAGCTCTTGCTTGGGAATTGATTTCCTAAGCGTCTGTGGAGGAATGGTTAAGTGAAGTAGGTCATGTGAATGTTGAGCAACTAGGAGGTCGCGAGCTAACAAAGTATCGAACGCAGCTCATATGAGTCTGAGAAAGTACGTAAAATCTGGGAGGTTTCTGGGAGGTTTTAGGGAGGTTTCAGGGAGGTTTCAGGTACAAGAACATGATATCTGTTGGTATGCTGGGAAAGTACTAACTGTTATTTTGGTGGGAAACTAGCTGATAGAATAGAGAAATGCACTAACCAATCATGAGCTTAGCTTTTGCAATATGTATGAGCTAATTATATTGAATTAGATAAAAGACGACTGAGCTATCCAATAATTTGAAGTTCATTGATCACTCATATTGAGCGTCTGTGTCTTCCTTCTGTCGACAACAAATGTCCTCGCAACAAGCGTCGTCTTATGTGATTAAGGAGGTATTGGGGAGGCAAGGACAGTCCCCAGACAAGGACTGTATATCTCGAAACAAGACACCGGAACTCACGATAAGGAAGCGGCAGACGGACAGAGAAACAAATGTAAGGACTATAAATCTCAAAACTGGACGTTGGAATTCATTATAAAGACACAACAAAGGGAAGAATCAGCAACAGCCAGCTCTTGCGATTAAGAAACATGCCAACTCAGCGGATTCCTGACCAAAGGTGAAAAGTACAATGTGAGGAAGACTCGGGGTCTTCCTCCCAAAGCCCCCTGCCCACGTCCCAAAGGCCCCTGCCCACAGTTCTTGGGAGGCTCTGCTCAGGCGCAAGGTGCCAAAAGGCTAATTAGCATGAGAAGCGAGGGAAGGCGGGGGTAGGCAATGAATATGTATAGGGGCCGGTAGAATATTGATAGATTGATTGTATAAATTCAAGACTGCTTTCTGCTTTGGGTATGCACGATAGGTGGAGAGATCCCCCCGTGCATCCAGCGCTGCAATAAAGAATATACCGCTTAAAGGAATTTCGGCCTCAATCTTTGAATCATATGGGGTTTTCAGTCCCCATCCTTCTGGTCTCTTGTCTTGAAGGCAGGCTTTTTTGGCCTCCATCATCCCAGTTCTGGCAGTTGCTTCCAGTCGCGTGTCGTGACATTTGAGCCTCTCCTTGGGTCTGGTGCAGAGCACCTGTTGTGACTTGCTGTTGCCATAGGGCTTCCCTCCGGGGGTCACTTTTTCTTGCGCTTTGTGTTGTGTGTTTTGTTTGTAGTGTTTGTGGCGTGGCTGTGTGTGTATGTGTTTGGTCTGGAGCTGTCCTGCCTGGCAGTTAGTGATGACAGCTAACGTGGCAGTGCATGGGTGTGCTAATACATTGTCCGGACTGTGTTGGCGAAGACATCTGGTCTGCCTCTGCGCACGTACTGAAGGGCA